>NW_021632753.1:0-31119 GCF_004799145.2 Neltuma alba | reverse complement strand
ATGCAAGGAAGTCGAACCCACCACCCTTCTTGTTAAAGACATACATGCTGGTGGAGGATCCCGCCACCAGACGCGACGTCATATCGTGGAACGCTGACGGCACGCGTTTGTGGTGTGGCAGCCGGCGGAGTTTGCCCGCGACCTTCTTCCTACTCTCTTCAAGCACAGCAACTTCTCCAGCTTTGTTCGCCAGCTCAATACCTATGTACGTACGCATATATATAATAATCCAGTGTCTTTATTTTCCCCACGTAATTGCCTTCTTGCCGCTTTCAGTTTTCCTTATCGATCGGATTTAGTTTTTGTATTACTGTGGAGAAGCCAAATGAAAAGTTTAATTATAATTATATCCGGTGAAGAAAGGTAGGATTATGTATTTAAGAAGACACTGCAAGCGTTAATCCACAATTTTGGCCATTTCAAACCCCTGTCGTCTTTGATTGAGTAAAGTACTGGGATTATCATCAATATATTGCTGAGCAACATGAAAAGGATTAAACTTGTCATATGATCGCAGGGATTTCGTAAAGCGGCGACGAACAGATGGGAATTTTGCAATAACAAATTTAGGAGGGGGAGAGAGAAAAACTAAGCGAGATTAGACGAAGAAAGGCGTGGTCAAGCAGGCAACAACAACAACCAGCAGGAACACAAGGAAATCATCAGGAATATTCAGAGGAAGACCAAAGGTCTTCTTCAACCTCTTCGTCTTCTGGTTATTCAACTCTCGTGGACGAAAACAAGAGACTCAAGAGAGAATGGGGCATTGAACTCTGAGCTCACGGCCATGAAGAGGAAGTGCAAGGACCTGCTTGAGCTCGTGGCTAAGCATGCCAAGAAAACCGAGCAGGAAGACGAGAGGCCTATGTTATTTGGGGTAAGGCTCGATGTGAACCAAGGACAGAGACTTGAAGACAGAGACAAATAATAATCCCAGTATTTTACTGCCCCAGTCATGCAAATGAATCCGTCATAGATCATAATATACCATACGTACAGTGTTAAATATAATAATATAATATCGTCTAAGTCAGGAATGAAATTGCTGGCAAAAAACCAAAAAGTCAGGAATGAAATTCAACAGTGAAGACAGTTCAATTGTATCTAGTTTTTATGTGCTGTGTTTTATATCAAACAAATCACATTGTTACGTTATTATACGGTCTTTCATCAGAATTACAAATGTAATAGAGTCGTGATTCTGTTTAATTAATCCCAGTGAAATATAATTGACTGATTTTGATTATTCTCAAGAGATAGGTGATATTTATTTATTTATTTATTTTTAAAAAGATGTGTGACTTTCTACTTTGTGATTCATTATTACACCAATGACTACAATGAGAATTGAAAACATGCTGACAGGGCAAGATTATAAAAGATTTTAACTGCTCCATTTTTATCCCGTCTTAGGGGAAGCGGTTAGTCCAAATTAAATGTCAGTTAAAATCATGTGAACTTCTATTTATGTCATATGGGTCAATTTTCCAGGAGATTATGACTTTTTTTTTTAATGCAACAAAATAATTTCTTAGTAATTATATGACCCGACCGAATCATAAGTTTTGCCCAAAACAAATATTAATTCAATTTTTTCATTAAAAATATTTTAAAACCTAAAAATAAAAAAAACCAACACTTTGCTATTCATTAACACACAATTCTAAAAGTAAAAAAAAAAAAATTTTGTTTTCAAAATCTGACTGAAAAAGGTTATAAACAGGGATGTATCCATGTCGCCCCAAAAAAAGCAAGATTCCTTCGATTCTAATACGGTCGGTTGTTAAAGTCTGGGAAGGGCAGGAATACCTGCAAATGTGATGACGATGGATTCGCCGATTCGAAATTGATATTAATTTTAGAATTCAGGAATAAGACAAGAATTCTGAAGCTTCGCAGTCTAATGATATTAATCTCTCTTAAATATGAGGTTGACATTTAAACTCTCTATAAAAAAGATATTATAAATACTAAGTAAGTAATGAGGGGGAAAAAAATCTGAAGTGTGTTCGATTTGTCTAGCCAATTGCTATTATGGCCTGCAAATTTTGAATTTTGATGTGATCAAATTTAAGCCTTGTAGGATTCCCTACTTTTTCAGAATCGTTGGCGGCCCCCTGAACCTGGACTCTTCTTCCTCTCATGGAAAACGTTCGCTTTTAATTTCCACTTTTTTAAATCCTTCTTCTAATTCCCTTCTAGTAGCAGCCAAATCCAACAACCTTTTCTTCTTCCAACAAAGCAAGCAATGCGCACGTTTTCAATCTTTTGTTTTTGTTTTTTTTTTTTTTGTTTTCTTATAGAACCACCGGCCGTCCAACTCTGCAAATCCCAGTATGCATGTGATAGACATAATTATGTGTTTCACTTTGAACCAATGAAGCCAGCGACAAGTCAATTGATATCGATTCAGGTCATAATAAAAATAGATGTGGTGTAGTTTTGTAGGAACTATTTAGGTCTCGTTTGATACGAAGTATTGAAAATGAGATATTAAGATTGGGATTGCAATTGAAAAGAAATCATTAAAATATCCCTTCGGTCTTAAATATAAACCCTTATATTTAGGACCGGAGGAGTAGTATTTAACATGAATAATTGCTTATTATATGAGAATTAGGTAAACCTATAGAGGTAGGATTGAGGAATACCACTTCCCCCATGATATTCTCTAATCTGGCTAATCCTATATAACAAACAATTTCTTATATTAAACACTCTTTTAATAAATTTTTTCAATTGCAATTCTAATCTCAATACCTTATTTTTAATGCTTCCTACAAAACGCTACCTTAGGGTGCAAGTGAAAAAAAGAAAAGGAATTAGTGAGAGGTCAAAATTGAGAGCAGAAGTCAACAAAATGAAAGGTTTAATTTGATGGAGGGCGAAAAGTAGGAAAGCATAGAAGGAGGATTTTTATGTTTGTACTATCTTCGTATTGATTGCTAACGAAATGGGAGGAATCAAATTGCAAGAATATTTCGTGATTTTGAAATCTGCATGGTGTTTGTCTGGCTGATCACTCATAAATTCAAAGGCGAAGACTTTATCCTCAACCACAACGTAGAATTTTCCCCACAAACCAAAATTTGTTGGCTTCAAATTAACTTCCTGGTACGTATCCGATGATTAAACTTCAAACCATTGCTCTCTTGGCATGTATCTTACGTTGCGAACGAATCAAATATGACATAGCACTGTCTAACTCAAACAAACAAATCAAACATAAAATAAAATTGTCTAATATACTTCTTCCTCCCTCGTACGTTCTGTACATGAAATCACCCTCTTCGATACCGCCTGCAAAAACTTGACAGCAACATATCGCAAGAAATGATTTGTTATAACCCTATATATGTCATCTATGTATAGAGCACTGAGCACAGTAATCTTTTATGTCAAAGTTCCTAGTTTGTGTATCACAATAAGCATGCATAGTTCAGGGCTTCAAGCCATGGGGGCATTTTCTCAGACCATTGAGCTAGTCAGACACTTGGATCTCTCGTTCTGTATGAAGATCTGAACAGACGGAGCCCTCCCAATTATGTTACTCAGTTCTTCAGGAACTCGCTATTCTTCACATCACAAATCCTTTCAAAGGGAACTTCCATTCAGTCCTCCGGCTGGAAGACGCTATAAGATGAACTGGCCTCAGTCTTTGAAACCTGCAAATGAGTCCACATGTTTTTGGTGGTATGAATCCACACAGAATGTAATGAGTGACTCTTAAATGACCTGGGGAGAAATTGACGAATGGAAATATATCACAACTGTTTTGTGTTACCGACTTCTAAACATTTGTTGTCTTAGCCATTTCATTACTGTCATTCGTCAGATAGTTTCCATTCCGAACAGGTAATTGAATGAAAATCAGTAATGAGTCTAGAATTACTGACATTTGGTGGCTATGCTATTTCAGAATTTACCTATCTAGAATTATTCCTCATATACCCGTCAAAATGCAGAAACAGAACCATTTAAGATGAATTCCAGAAATATAATCATTAATCAGCATCAAACGACAAATAACATTGTAGCTAGTACTAACAGCACAAGAAAATAAGGCTTGTAAACATGTAAAGAGATGATCTTTAAAACATATATTACGGCGTTGAATGAAATAATGTTCTGAAGAAAACAAATTCATTCAAGTAAAGTACAATAAAAATCTACCAACCTCAGCATTACGGGGAAGGCCAGCAGGAAGCATAGGAGCAAGAGACGTCCAGAGAAGAGGATCTACTAAGGGATCGATAGTACTACAAGCAGTCAAAAGGGGTGCAGACAAGAATGGAGCCAGTGGGTTGTAAACATTCTTTTGAAGAGACAAAGCCCCACTCATCCCCATTACAGATTCAGGTCCTTCATTGCCGCCATCATGATTTGATGATTTCTCCACAGCCTTGCCACGGTCCAACTTATCAATGCCATTTTTGTTTTCATTTTCATTAGGGTCAGTGCTATTTCCCTCTCTCTTTGATGCGTTCTCTAGCAAGCTCTTGTAGGCAGCTGATCGAGACAAGATACTTAAAGCAGAAACTGAAGGATTTTTATGCCTTTTTTCATCATGGGACGTGCCTAACCGTGGCATCTGATATGGTTCAGTAGGTCGTGTTTGCTGTTCCAATGTTCTGAGCTCACTGCCATGGTCTCCTCCAGCAAAACTACGGTTTTTTTCTTCTGATAATTTTGTTCCAGTATCAGCTTGGCGACTCTTATTAGATCCCCACCATTTAATGTAACTCGTTAAATCAGTTTTTCTGTCCACACCGAAACCACTTAAATATTCACTTTCTGCAGCTGAGTCGTCACCTGTACCTTTAATATTACAGAGCAATAAGATGGTAGTGATCTAGCAGATAAAACTGGTGAAATCAGTTGAATTCATGCAAGCCAAAGAATCTAGTTTAATTTTACCATCAAAGACGCGGTTTCTACAAATTAGGTTTGACAGATGATTGCTTGAGCACTAAATATGATTAGGACTTACCATAATGTATGCTATTGAAGTAGTCAGATCCAGCCATGCGACCATATGATGGCTCCCATCGACTAATTTTTTTGTACCATCACATGCAATATGAAATGCAGAATTAAAATTAACAATCAAATCCGTGTCGGGCACCATAAATGTGCAGTGACGAGCATTAAAATTCAAAGTGGGTGATAGAAAGCATATAAAGCAACATTTCTGTTTGAAAACCATTATAATCTACTCTCTAGCGGAGAATAAACACCAGTTTACAAAGGATATGTTTGGCTATGTGGTTTTCATGCATTTGGCATCCTTCAAGATGGATCCACACCTGGAGAGTCCACGATATTTTGAGATTCCTCTAGAAAAGCCACTGCTCTTCCTGCAGAAAGCATCACATGTTAGCAACGCAGTTGAATTCCTGATAGGATATATTTGGTGAAGTGTGTGTGTGTGTATATACCGTCGTAAAGACGCTAGGTATTCTTCTCTCGAAAAATTCTGCATTTCTTCAAGATCTCTTGTATAATCAGACACCTGCAGTACGAAGATCAAAACTTGATGCAGAAATTATTGTATATACCAGAAGTAGAACATCTTGTCTTCCTCCTTCCTGCCGAAGGCCACCAGATTTAAGGTATTTAATTCATAGGTTGGTTATTATCAAAACGTACATCTTAGAAAAATTAGACACTGCGCATGTCAACAGGCCACAAATAAAACGAGTATCTGATTGTGTCTATCAGAAGAGAATAGCATGTTTGCACTTTTCTTGAAAAATAGAGCACTGAATTTGTTAGATTCATACCACAAGTCAATTCAGAGCAAAATAGAGTATTGTGCAAGTAATGTCTCAGGGAAAGAATGCATTGTAAATGCTTTTTTTTTTTTTTTTTAATTGGGGTAAAGATTGTAGACACTACACTTAATAGTCCCTGAGCAAAGTGGCAGTTTTCAATTTCAAATTCTGGTCATGCAACGCATCTTTTGATATCAGAAAATAAAGTAAGAAATGAATAGACATATGACCCTTTTGGCCTAAAAAGAAAAAGAAAAAGAAAAATAGACACAGCATTTCTTTCTCCCCCAATGAGTCCTGCTGTGAACATAACCATCCAAGCACTTATCTTACTGGAAAATTAATAAGAGTCCCTGGACCCCAATATTTTAGAGCAGCAAGGTCATAAGCTCTAGCCGCAGCCTCTTCATCATCATACGCGCCTGCATAAACGCCATCAAGGGCAATTATCATAATGAATGGTGCAGCAACTTCAAGAAGGAATAAGAGGACGAAGCCAACATACCCAAGTAAACTGGCATCACCAATGAATTATTGTCCAACATATCCATGCCCAGTGCACAGCAAAATAACGAGATTATGTAAGTGACTATAGGATTTTGACCCAAAAAAATGTAAGTGACTATAGGATCATAAGAGCGTGATATTCAAGTGTGTTTACCAATAACTTCGTACGTGTGCAAGTAATTAGAAAGAGACGGAAAAAGGAAGGCAGAAGGGGGGGGGGGGAGACCTTGCTTTCCTTTCTTGTTCTGATTTTGGTTCCACGTGCTCTTATCCCAAAGATGTGCTTCATAACGACCTGTCCATCTATGCCTGATAATTCACGACACAAGAACAGTCAGTCCATATTTCAGAAAAGCTTCCACATCTCAAAAGCAGAGCCGATACAAGAGATTCAAAATCGTTAGAAACCAGAGAAACTCAGTCCCATCTGATGACACAGAACAGACACCAAAACCGGATATAGCAGATGAATGACAGCATACGATGAAAAGAAATTTTGACGTATAACCTTAAGCTTTGTGACGTGGCACACATGACAGTATTTGTCAGTTACCGTTCTGTTTTATGCTCACTTTCCCATTTAATGAAAGAAAATGAAAAGGGAAGTAATCTCTGAAGAATTAGACATGATTACAAATCAAGAAAACGTTACGCGATTAAGCAAGAAAGGTGAAAGGGTAGGACCAGTTTGGCAGCCTATGAGTGAGAGAAAGCAAAGGATAAACGGACCTGGTTACACCACGATATATGGAGCTGCGTTTGCCGGCAGTACAAGGGGGCATTTTGCTGATCTCTCTTTGGCCGTACATCCTCTCTCTTTCTTCGGCTTCTTGAAATCCCTGTATGAAAACACCTGATCGTTGTTGATGGCTGCTTCCGAAGTCTCTGGCATGGCACAGCCAAGCTCGGGCTTGGCAGGAGGATCAGAGGAAGAAGAAGCCATGGATAGAATTCAAGCTCAGTCCAAGAAGGGAGTGAGGATTTGGGTTAGATGTTATGGGGGGAGTCACAGTGGAATAGATAACTCCAACGACAGGGTTCAGTCAAGAGACAGGAGAGAGGAAGGAAGGAAGCTAATTACGGATGTGGCCTTTTGTGGCGTTTCATGTGGCATTCGGGAAGATATGATGTAACGGCTAGGACGTGGAGGGGCAGTAATGTCATTTCGGTGGGGATTTGGAAAGCAGTCAAAGTGGCATAAATATGAGGAAGGGGCATGTTGGGTGCCACATGTCTTGGGGGCGTGAAGCCAAGGTGCTGCTAGCCACCTGCTCACTTTCATGACTGCATCTAATCTAAAAGGCATCCTAGAATAGTGTAGAGAATTTTTGTCACATTAATTTAAATATATTCTTCTTTGATTCTATTTATAAAAGACTTCTAGTATGTTTTTATAGAATAAAAAAAATCTTTTTTTTGTTAGCAGATTAAAAAAATCTTAAATTTATTAATTTTATTTAATAATTTAATAATTTTTAATTTTATCCCTATTTAATATGCATTATATCTCATATAAACAAAGTCAACACAATAATAAATGAGAGGTAAAATTATACATCCATACGAGAAATTTCTCTCAGTATCCTATAAATAGGATAAAAAATATATATTCTTTTTTGTTCTATAAATAAAACCAAAAGAATATATATTTGTTTGATTTTACGTGGAGTGATTGTTATGATGGAGTTTTACTATTGATAAGATATGGTAATAAGTAAAGGTCGGGACGGCGGTGGGAAAGCAGGAAGTGGTAAAAACAAAAAACAAAAGGGATGAGCATGATTGAGATTGTAATGGGAAAAAAAGGGTAATTTTGAACAAGCCAAGCTACGGATTGGTCGCACCACTCACACAACATTCAAACTCTGTAAATGTATTCCCTCTCGTGCTTCCAAATTCCAAACTCCAACCTCTCTCTCCTCCCAACATGCCCTCAAATTTAATGCCCTCGGGAGGATGCCCTACCCGTCGAGACCGACGTTCTCTATCCGCGATATCTGTGACTATGGATAGGGACTACAATATTTGGGTTAAATTATATATATTATTTCACTAATACCCGTGTGTTATTATTTTTATACTTTTTGTTTTAATCATTTGCATTGAAAATTATTTTATTGATAAAATTCTTATTTAATATGTGTAATTATTAGAAATAATATATAAAAATTATAATTTTAAGAGAGAAAGTTAATTAACATCTTGCATCTAAATCCAGAACAACCCTATCAGTTGTCTAACTTCATACATTCAGTATTGAAAGGAGTAATATACTTTTTCATGTCCTTAATATAAATAACTTCTTTTTAATTTTACACCTACCGGTTAAAATATTAAAGTTCTCATAAAAATCAATTAGTTTTTAATACTATGCTTGTGATTGTGCTAAACCCAACTATTTAAAAGTCATATTAATTTATATCTCTTCTTGCTATATCCCTATAAATTAAGGAATATATGCAAGGTAAAAATGTGTTAAATGGACAAAATGGACAAAAATATCAGGCTTAATTTGAGGCTTACGTGTGGGCCTATTCACAAGGCCCATGAGGCAACGGCCCACATTCTGACCCGCAATAAACCAACCAATCGCCGTTTGGATTCCATGACGCGCTAAGAATGAGGCGTGGGGGAAGATGGGCGATCACATGGGAGGTGATTGTATTTCTAAGAGCCCAAACCGGGTCTCCATTATGCTCTTGCACATTACTTTTCTCATAACTAGCACTATGTTATTTAATTTTACCTTTCATTTATCAGCAGAGATTTACCCACAAATTATGCTTTGATCCAACTCAAATGAAAAGGGAAAAAATACTTGGTCCTTAGGTCGGTAGGCCCTGACTAGCATTGTGTTATTCTGGGACATTTTAAGAGACAAAACCCACATTAAAGCAAGGGCATTCCTGTCTCTTTGCAGTAGGACTCCATCTGCATGGCGTGGTTATTGTCACCGCTCATATTACTCTAAATTATGAGAATACCGTATTTTGTCTTTGGATGCGCCAATGAAAAAAATTAATCAAACTATATGAAGTTCTTTAAAAAGAAGTAGACGAAGGTTAAAGAGAATACTTAATAAAGTTATCAAACTTAATCTTTCAATTAATAATATATTTGAAGATTTGACTTTAGATGGAGCTCAATGATGTCGTGTGATTTATGTAGCCAACTCCACCTAATGCGGCATCATATGAGAATACCATATTTTGAATGTATCACTTCGCCGACATGCTTCATAAAACAATTCCGAAATTGTTAGAACCGAAGCTTGTTTGGCACCGTTTTGATGCCGCGGAATCTTGTAAGTAAGGAGGTAGGAAGTTTCTGCGCCCAACAGTACAAACACAAGACGCAGACATGAAATAAAGTGGAGCGAGGCAATGATGAGTTGTAACACCCCCTTTTCTGTCTAGTGGAAGCTTCCGCTGTTTGAAAATGCACAATTCATTATAAATGCTTCTAATCAACACTCATATCTTAATGCGTTACTATATTCATAACAATGAGGTATATATTTATGTGATATGCATATTTTGACATGCACGTATGTGAAATCTAAAATCAGTTGTACTGTTTATGATTTGAATTAGTGTAACTCGGTGCAAGTTTATATTGATATATGATCAGTGATTAATTAATACAACCCAGGTATTTGTGAGACGCTAGAGGAATTCATTAAATTATGAAAAATAAAAAATGTGCTTTTGGGGCATTTTATATTTTAGAATATTGATGAATGGTTATCACATTGACAATCAATATACTCTACAAATTGCCATACTCTGTATGTGTGTGTGTGTGTTTTTTTTTTAATAATTTACTCTCACTCCCCTGTCATGTCTGTTATTGCTTCGTTGGAAACGTAAGAGTATGGGGAATGCATGGCCTGCATCAAATGAAATCTGCTTCCCCAATATTCTATTTTCAGAATTGGATCTCAACGCTCTCTTGCCCTGCTCCTGGCTGCTCTCCAATTTCCACCGGTTCCTTCCTATTTTTGTCGGTTCCCTTCCATTGACCCTTCCCCTTCCAATTCCTCTTCTCTAATTTCACCCTCCCCTTTTTTAATTCCTTCTCAATCTGGAACTAACGCCTTTCATTTCTTATACTGTTTTTATTGTCCACTTCCCGCGACGTTGCTTTGGGTCCTGCAACGTGCTGTAATAAGACCTGCTCCTCCTCCATTTACAGTAGTCTTTTTAAAATGATGGAAAAGGTGGAGGAGGTCAAATGAGCCACTAGAAAAAGCGTCATGAATCATTCCTTCTCCGAGCATGAATACGAGACACAGGATACACATATCTTAACAGAATCGTCGCCTGCCACACAACCAAAGAGAGATTCGGGGTTCTGGGCAAACGCTAAGGCTAAGGGCATGGGTCTCCTCTTGGTATTCTTCCCTGAAGAAAGCCCCCCAGTTGCCGACAAAACTAAGTTATTTTCCTCACCTTCTTCTTCGCCTCCTCCTGCTTCTTCTTCTGTCAAGAGACCCAATTCCATTCGCATTTTTTCCACTGCTCAATGCATCATTTCCATCTGCGCTCTTCTCCTCTTCACCACTCTTGTTTTCTTCACTCTATCTACCATCGAACCTACGGCCCATCGTCGATTCTTGTCGGAGAAATCTCCCATTATTCACAATCCCACTGCAGAGCCCAAAGCCAGCGGTTGGTTCCCCAAATTGGGAAAATGTGCCTCCAACAGCGAGCATCTTCCTTCGCCCGCTCTGCAACGGATGGGTACTCTGTACAGGAGAGGAACCAGAGCCATGAAAGATCTCGTTGTGGGTCACGTGGCTGCCGACACCACCGACGAGGAGTTTCGCTTGTTTCTCAGAGTTTTGCATAGGTCAGGCCTCACTGCCAGCGCCGACGTCGTTTTCATGTTCGATTCTGCTTCCTTGTCATCGAGATTCACCCCTATTATTCAGGAGGAGAACGACTCGTTCTTGTCACTCATTCAACACTACACTCAAATGAATGTGACCCATCCTCACAAGAACCGGAAATCTCCCAATTTCGATGCTACCAGGTTTCTCAAGATGGTCAAGAAGGGGACGGAAATCGCGGAGCCATTGTGGGGTGCGAGAACTAGAAGTAATCTCACGAACCCGGAAACAGGGAATGGCGGATCAGAAGAGATCGTCCCTCTGTTGAGTTACGGGTCGGTTCTCAGATTTGACCCGGAGGAGCTCGATCCGGAGAACTCGCTGGCCGGGTTCCTAAACGACGTCCCCCTGAGTTTGAGAAGATGGGCGTGCTACCCGATGTTGCTCGGTCGGGTCAAGCGGAGTTTCAAGCATGTAATGCTCGTAGACGTGAAGAATATGGTAGTGGTGAAAGACCCGCTGGGAAGAGTCAGGAACCGGAGCCCCGAGACCATTTTGTTACATAGACATCCAGAGAGTAGTAGCTTTAGCATGACGCAGAGTAGGAACAACTCGGAGAAAACTCAGGGAGGCGGACGAGTCAACCCGGCGATCATAATGGGCGGAGGGAAAGGCATCCGGCGATTATCGAACGCGATGCTCACGCAAATTGTTCGGTGGGCGATGAAAAAACGCGCGAATAACTCGGTGTCGGAGGCGGCGGTACTGAGTCATCTGGTGGGGAACCGGTTCACGTTGAAGAACGTGAATTTGATAACGGCAAACGAGTCAATATCGGACACGAGATCAGTGGCTGACCCTAACTCAGCTTCTTCCACGTCATTGTGGGATTACGTAATAATTCAACGCGGCCCACATGATCAGAGTCTTAATTCTTTTATTAAGAAGCACATATGCTCGTCTGAAGTAGATTCTTCCCTATATAGAGATTGTTAGCCCTCGACACGTAGAAACAAAATATAACGATTCTTTTTAAGATACTCTTATAATATAAGTTGAGATTTGTATTATGTGATGTAGATCTGGTTCACAGGCGTTGGGCTTGTGTCTTTGTGATGTTACAGCCGCCGAAAAACTTGTGACAAAATTCAGACAACTTATTTATTTATTTTTTTATCTGCTAGAGACAAATACTCATTTTTTAATACTAATTTTTTGTAGGTGTATGTTTTATATAATTTAAATTCTTAGTTCAGCCACTCCGTGATTCAATGGTCACGCCAGGACACTTGTCAAGAGCTGATTCTAAAAAAATTCACGTATTGTGAATTGTGAAGTTGTGATGAGATCATCAAGAATGGGGGGCATTAATAACGACAGGGGGATAGTTGAAATGCAATTTATTAAATTAAAGACAAGGATTGGCGCGACGTGATCCTGTACAATTGGACTTTGCGATGCTCACCACGTAATAACTCAATTAATTGCACACGGGAAATATGCCAGGTCAAAAAAAAAAAAATCAATGTGCTAATTTAACTGCTTACAAATACACTTTACATAAATTGAGATAATTTTTTTATATACTTATCTTGTACTCCCTCAATTCCTTGTTATAAAATTTATTTAACTATATTACATAGTTTAAGAAAACTACTAAAATTAGTTAAAAGTAATAAATATATTAAAAATATATTTTTTTAAAAAAATATGCCCTTATTTATAAGTAGGTGTGTGTGAGTGAAAAAAATATATGGAAAAAAGATAATATGAGAAAGTATATTAATTAAGCATAAAATAGATAAAAATGCATTTATTGTTTAGATAAATTCAAAAGGAATCTTATAAATAGAGACAAATCAATTCAAAAAAATTAAATCTTATAATAAGAGATGGAAGAGTATGTCCTAAATCAACATTGCTTATAAACCATTTCATTGAAAATTAAAAAAGGATGAATTAAACTTATTTTTCTTCACTAACATAAAAAAAGGCAAAAGCTTTATAACTTTTATATAAAGTGATTTTGAACCCTCGAGTTTTGATATTAACATTGAAAATAATGCAAGCATATATATACCAATAGATTTTTAGAAGTAGTATTTTTCACCAGCTAGACACGAAACTATGACTTATTTTTAAAATTTTATGCAATAAACATATTCATGAAAAGTTAATTCTTTAAAAAAAATTAAAAAATTCCATTGTCAATATATTAAACTTAATTATAATGAGACAAACTTTTTGGCTTACAGAAAAGACATATTCCTTCGATTTTAAATATAAGACCTTTACTTTTCCGGTCCTAAATATAAAATCTTTATCTAAACCCTTATATAAAAATCTTATATTTAGGACTGGAAGAATATGTCTTTTAAAAGATTATCGCGCAATTTCAGGGCAAGAAAGTTGCATAATTAACGCATAACTCACGAAATTTCGGGCTTGGGAGTTACAAAGTACAACGCTTCGAACTGTTCTTTTCACCTTGTGAACTCTAATATACTTTCTAGACGCCGGCATCGTCAAATCGGTTATTGGGTCAATTAAGCATTTAATGAATTAATGCTTTAAAATTTAAATGCATTTTCTCATGAGCAACGAGAGCCAGCCCATAAACGGAGGGAGGATAGCCAGAGAACAAGAAATATACAATTCATGGGGATGAAAATGAATAAAGAATTCAAAATCACAACTAACAACCCAGCAAAGTTTCATTCTTTATAGTTTATATGAAAAAGCAGTACATATACACCCGCCCCCCGGACCAATAACAACATGAATAAATCCATGTATTAAAATTACAAACCTGATCAAATGAAAGAATGGAGCTGTCCACCGTCTTCATAGCTACAATATGTGAACATCATTACGCGAGGCAAAACCAATTTCAAAGGAGAAACTAAAACTCACTCTCCAGGCAGTATCACAATCAATTCCGATACTAACCACAGGTTTACATCCATCAAAGGCCAAACAGCAAATTGTTACGCACCGGAATCCAACTTGGAGTTTCAATAATACCACAACCATCCCACAGATAAAAAGTGGATTCCAACAAAAGTATGTTAGGATGCAAAAACAGCAGATATGTATGTCACTCATTGTAATATTCAACTCTAGAACAAATCTGCTTTCCTTTTCTGCATGTCTTGCTTCCATTTTGGCAATTTATAGAATGCTTCTTTTGTCATTCCAAATACTGTGTTGAAGTCTTCATCCGATAGATAGGCCTGAGATACACCAATTCGAGAGAAAAGACTATATATTGACATCACTCCCAACGGAATAAATTAAATCAGCAACGGCAAATCAAGACTAACCTCTCTTCGTTTGAAATCTATTCCAGACACAGGATTAGTAGATTTGGTCTTCAGTTGATCATAACTGAATGTGCTCTGACTACTTTGATTATCATTCCCATCCTCAACATTTTCCTGTTTTGGTTCTGAATCACCATTGCTACCAGTTTCGGTTGCAAGTTCTTCAGTCTCCTTGGCATCTGCAGCTTCCTCAGGACCTTCGGTTTCGGACTGGCCACTTTCACTCTTAGCTTCTGCTACAAGAAATCACACTAGTCAGATATTCCAGAGCACCCGGAATTGGTTGCACAAACAAGAGAAATATTAGTTGCAGCAAAGGGCAGGGAATATTCTGATTTTTTTTTTTTTGGCATCAGCGACACAAGCATGTGATTTCAGAGCCTCCCATTGAAAGGAAAAGGTTGCACGAGTTTTATTTTAGGTAAATGCAGGTTTTGTCATGCAACGAAGAAAACCAGATTTCATATTTTTCCAAATATATGTAAAACGACAATTGCACAAAATTTGCATGTCAATTTGGAAAAAAAAGAAAAGAAAGGATGGGCTCTGCCAAATACTGAAAGAAGCAACCAGTTGTAGCATCACTGAAAATGAGAGGTTCCTTTTGTGTGTGTGTGTGTTGGAGGGGGGGGGGGGGTTGACCAGGATATTTGCGTATAAAGCAACGTCTTGCATGGATAAGAGCCTTATCTTATCTTACCAGAAGCACTACTTTCTGCAACAGGACTGCTGATTGGCCCAACAGGAGAGGAATCAGGTGAGTGCTTCTTCTTCTCAGCAGTGAGAACGTTTGAAAGAGCAGCTACCGCTGCTGCTCTTTGTGATCCTTGACTTGTTCCAGCAGACCTGGGAGCAACAATTCTACCGGCGGATGATGAATTAAATGCAGAGTTCAAGGCAGCTAGAGCTTCAGCTCTTTGTCTTGGACCTCCTTGATTTACTCCGTTCAGTCTATCTCTATCCTGCGCCAGTGAAACTAAAAACAGTTAGAAGAAGGCAAGAAGCACCAATTTTCTTACTATTGTCTTTTCTCCATCTTTTGGAGCTCCACTGGGAATAAATCTATGTTATCTACCCAAGTTCCCCTCGCCCGATCCAAACACCTGAGTAAACCTTGGCAGCAGTAGAAGCACTAATATAATAGGAGACATGATATATTAACAATATTATTCTGTGTCACATTTTTTAGCACCCCAATTCAAGAAGTAAAGGACTGCAATCCCCTGCAGTAATATGTCGCGCATTTAGAAGGGTGGAAGTGCAACAAAGGCCTTCTTTCATCCACCTCTAATTTTCTCTCTTTCTATATCTCTCTTTTTAATGTTACGTTGTGCATTTATTTTCTAAATGCATAGTATCCTAAGCCATAACTAAAACAAAAATGCCAATTCCATATGCTATGCTTGGTGAATGCTCTGTGAAATTGTGATAACACAGCAACTGCTTCATAGGAGTATCTTCTGCTTGTTTGACGATCATCGATTTATAATCAATAATACCGAGAACGAAAATGCTAATAACTCATCTATATGCAAGTTAACATACCGTGCTGGATGTTCTGTCAGAAGGTGAATTAAATGCAGAAGATAAGGCAGCTAAAGCTTCTGCTCTTTGTCTAGGTCCTCCCCCTTGACTGGATCCATTGGACTTATCCTGTCACCAAATCCAACAAAGCATTCTCAAACAAATACAAGACGAAACTGTTGAAATAATGAAGCCATCAACAATAAATTCACATATGATTTCTAACGCACAGCGTTTTGTGTTTGCAGGGATTGGTGTATCCTAAAGGGGAGAAATGAAATTAGGTCAGTCAAAGGTTATGCACAGAATTACATGTCCTGGAGAAAAATTTTAAGCATTAACACTAAGCAGACAAACTGGCATTTCTTTAAGTAATTAAATAATACGATTTCTTCTTTAAAATCTTCCGCATAGACTTGTCCATTTTACTTCTTATATGAGAACCAGAAATGTTATCCGATACTGACGCCAAACATGAATAAAAGTATCTATTGAACCTCTAAGTAAAACATTTTTCATAAAATGACGGGGCTAGAGAAGCCAAACATGAATAAAAGTATCTATTGAACCTCTTGCACATGAATGAAGTGCTCTGACAATTTCAATTTCTACATCAAGGTATGAACAATAACAAACATACATTCAGTAAGCTGAATAGCATTTATAGTTAATAATACACTCTTCTATTAAATTAGATCAATGCTTTTACCTCTACAGCATGGCCAATGCCGAAAAGTAATGACACCTTTTTCTGGAACGAGTTTCCTTGAGCCTGCAATTCAACAGGAAAATAATGCATAGGTAAAACCTACGTGCTTTGGCCTTTTAACTTAGCTTGTTTAAATGCTTTCTTAAAACTTCATGATCACATCAATCAATCACAAATAGCATGCTAATCCAATAAACTTGAACAATGACCAAGTAAAGCTGTTTCAGACGACAAGCAACTGCTTCTTCTTTTTTTTATTTTGGGGGGGGGGGGGTGTGGGGGGGGTGTTGGGGGGGGTGGTGGTGTTGAAGACAGCAACTAAGGACCATAGCCTTTGCTCTAAAACTCAACCTTTGATTTTAATGTAGGTAGACAGTGTTATATGAGCTTAATATTTTGATTTACGTATCTCATAGAATGAGAGAGATATACATTGATAAAAGAACATTGCGAACCCTATGTTTCATGGAGACTGAGGCAGTTTTGGTTCCTTGATACTTCCACTAGTAGTTCTCCCTTCTAAAATAACTATTTGGTAATATATTGTCAATCCTATGGTCCCGTTTAATACGAAGCATTAAAAATGAAAGGGAAGGATTAGGATTGGGATTAAAAAAATATGTTAAAAAAATATTTAATACGGGTGATTGCTTGTTACTTGGGGTTGGACAAATCTGTCTACATGGATTTGGGAAATACCACCCCTTAATCTGAAAAGACTGCTTATCACTCTATATTATTTTCCATGCTTCACACCAAACAGGACCTATGTTTCATGAAAAGACTATATTATTTTTTCGGGCATATATTGCTAGCAAGCATGTCCTTTACCCTACCAACTTGGACATGCCAAAAATTGCGATGAGTGATAATGATGACTAAAAAATATCTCAGACAAATGATAAAAGGGGAATCCCGACGTTTGAAAACATACAGTAGCTTTTGCATTATCCCATGAAAAGTATGTTGTGAAAAAGCAAGGTTCGTTGCCCTCTGTAACTTTATAGAGCGGTACGTAAGGGGAGAGTCCCTCTAGAGCTGCAGCCCTATCTATATATTTCTGTAGAAAAAAGAGAAAAATCCATAATCAATCATCTGCATCATGCAACATAAGTATGAGAAATAGAAATCTAAAACTCTTTAAAATTTTTACCTGGCCAAATTCGAAAGCATTTTGTTTTTCTTTTGAATCCACAGATTGACCAACCCAAACAAACACTTCAGCATGTGTGTCAAGTATGAGGATATCCTCTGTCAACAGATCATCTTGGGAAAAGTTGTAAACCTCTTCTGCCTGCAGAGCAAATAATAAAATTGAATTTGAAAACATAAAGAACGAAAGTTACAGTTATCAAGTTTCCTAACTCAGAGGTGAAAATTGACATAACGAGGTCTCAGCAACGAACTCACCTGAAACTTTCCTGGTGAATCCACATGGCCAAAGAAGAAAACAAACTAACATTGGTTAGAACATTCAAACTGTCCCAACCATAACTCTAATAAAACATATATCAGTATATAAACTAGCTATTACATAACAACATTATGTTGGGAAAGCACCAGTAGAATGTACCCAAAAACAATACCTTTGCTTAATGAAAACGTGAACAAATGTGGATCTCTAACGGTTTCATTAGTGGCTTTTTTGCTGGTGAAGCTCTGTTTTCCTCCAAGTGCAAACCAAAAGGCTGAACTTTCTGTCCCTTCCTTGGCATGTTTTATTGCAGCTCCTGGCTGAGCAATGACAAGTAGCACATTGCTCACAAAGTTAGCAACCTTTTGAATCCACTAGAGGAATAATGCAGTTCATAGATGTGTAATGCAGTTAGGGAATAACCAGAAGTGCTGTAGTCAGAGTCACTGTGAAATGTGATTGACCATTCATCGCAAAATAAAAAGTGTAGTAGTGTACAGTAGAGATATGAAAAACATTTTCAAAAGCACATATTCTAATGGTTAATACATAACACAGTCCTTTATTCAGGGTCCATATTTATTATTCACTACATATATGAACTCCCAAGAGTTTGAGATAATTGGGTTATGCTCTAATTATGCTCTAACTTCCGGTATTACCTGAGCCATTTAGTCTAAATCCCAAAAATTCGAGCCAAACAATGTACCTTCAAAAACTCAGCAATTTTAGCTGCCAGCTGCTGCTGTTCAAAAGAACATTGACTTCCATGCCAAGTGAAAACTGATGAGCCAGATTGCAGCAGGAAACACTCAGTAGAATTCAATGATGTTCCCACCTGAAAAAGAATACCACAGATGATATAATGCAGCAAAAAAAGACTAGCATGAACGGAGAAGCTCGTAGAACTTTCAATACGATGTGATAAAATGAAGAATTCAACGGGGACATACTGCATCAACTTGCACTGCTTTATTATTATGTATTGAAGTTCCAGAAATTCGAATAAGTGCAATACTTTCTGCCGTGTAAGTCTCATCTTGCAAACCTTTCTCTGCTATTAATTTTTTGTAACCAGAACTCAAGCCTCCCTAAAATGGATAGAGGTCAATCAAAATCATTAGAGTCACAAGTTTTAGACTACATACGTTACAAAGAACACAATATACTATTGCACTAAGAAACGTAATACCTTAAGGACCACCATAGGCTGAAAGAGTGCAACAAATTGTGGTGGCTCTTTACCTTCAAATATGCGACCCTGCAAGAAAGTATTTCAATTAAAAAAATTTCCAATGTATTATCCAATTTTACATTAAGATTACAAACCTGAACAGGTCTACCCTTTAGTGAGTTGGACATGGTATTGGCCAATCGAGCAGCCATCCTTTGGTCTTCCTGTATCAGGAATAAAGCCAAGTCAACTTCTAGATAGGCATAAATTCTCAAATCTCTGGCAACCAAATAAGAATAACATAAATTAATAAAATTCAAGGACAGTCCATAGCAACCTTAGATAACTTCTTGTCTCATTACGACTGTGGATAATCGCTCTACAGTGGTAATTATTGCAAATATTTCTAATTATGTTCTTCGTTGTAGAGTTGGTAACTAAGCTAGTTTTCTTCTTTTGGTTACAAAATTAATATGAAGACTTGTGAGGATTCTGCTATGAAACATTACAAAAGAGATCAAACACAATAGCCATTGCATGTTATATGCAGTGATACAGAAAGTAATCCGAATAACTCTATTGCAGATATGCTGCCTCCCATTAAAGATGGGGGAAAGGCACTTTATGGATTTTTCTGATGTAGGATTATAGAAACATTTTCAATCACAAATCTGGATTAGGAACCAACCAAAATTTAGTAAGAAATAACATATTACAATTTGTGTAACATTTTATCTTAAACGGGGAATGAAAGAAATCACCTCAATGCTATCTTTACCAAACCAACAACACAAGAAGTAGTCTTCCTTCCTCTCACCAGAGTGGTAAGTATACAATACTATGTAACAATCTCCACTGTAAAACTTCCCAATATCCTCCTTAGGCAATGGATTCTTGGCACTTCCATTGATTAGCCATACCTGGAAAATCAAAGGAATATCACGTTTAAAGGTATCAATTCAGTTAAGCTAGAGAAACTATGCAAAATATATATATATATATATATATATATATTTATATAAGCTCACCTCCATCTTTCCACCTCCTTCAAGCAGAGGTGGAATTTCCTCATTGACTGGTGTACTTTTCGTCATCCCCTTGACACCCATACCTTGTTGCTTCAGCAAAGCTAGCAACACATGAAATCCCTACTTAGTATGGCAAGTTATACACAATTGCTTGTACAAATTACAAGTTAAATGACGGGGCAGTCTACCTGCAACTTTTCCTCTCCCTTCCTCAGCGCCAGGAGCAGCAGATCCTGATGGCCAAGTATCAAAGTTGGACTTGAACGCATGTGTCTCATAACCTTGAATAATTCTGGTTATCCGGGTTGACTTTGGCCTACTTTGACTTGCAACAAACTCCTGGAGATATTCCCACAGTTAACAGAATTCACTTTTAACTAACAGGTGAAGCTTTGGATGTTACTGTGTCACTACCTCAGCAGCTTGGCATGCCGCTTTTCGTTCTTCGACTTGTGTTACTCGGCCAACCCAGACAAACACCTCCGCACCACAGTCCAGCAAATAGCATTTGTTATTCTCCAACAGTGATTTAGATAGTTCACCTTCAACAGGTTTGATCTCGCCATCAGCAATACTGCAAGGACAAGTCGAACAACGTTAATCATCAGCATGCAACATTGTCATTAGCCAGCTAACACCTGCTCATATATTCACCAGAGGGCATACAGAGCATACACTTTAAACGACTCTATACAAGCACAAGTATTCAGGTAAAAAGACAGAGAAACGAAAGCCTTAGATTTGGAAGGTAATATGTTTAATAGATGACACAAATTGTATCGTAAGACATAAAGTAAGAAAAGAAAAGAAATAAAAATGTGTTCCATCTGAACTAATTCCCCAGAAAGAAAGAAACCTATCAGTCATGCAAGAACCACATGATTTCTTTACATGACTTTAACTAACCGCAAGCATTGATTAGGAGTTAATTGCAGGATTAAGACTGAAGTGGAAGAAGGAGAATAAAAAAGAGTTCACAAAGTTTTATACCCTCACACAATACACACCACCATCTGGACATCCCTGGAGCAGGCAGTGCTGCCCCAGAGAGTTAACTGTATATCTTTCTATATGATCAAGTAATTTATAATATTTTATTTCCTTTCATCTTTGATCTGATTTGAAATACCAAATCATTGGGGCCTTGCAGAAATAATAAGCTTTATATGGTAGTCCAGAATACATTCCTTGACTTTGATTAATGACATGAATTGATCTAGGTTAAAATAGCTGCCATGGGGTTTGATCCCTGGCCATGTGTATGGGAAAAAAATCTTGCTGGGCCTGGGAAAGGCAAGATCCACTTCTGTTATCTTTACATCTCAAAAGGCATTAGCCCTAGGCTGTCAGTTGGGGACACCCTTGGTACCCACAAAAACGAAGAAGATGAAGAAGCTGCTAGCATCCATTATCTACTATATGATCCCTTTCAAACAGGAGTCAGGTAGATGGAGAACAAGAGGATGAGGAAAACATCGCACCAATAAAGTTGAGCAGGAGTAGTCTCTGGAATAATATCATCCTCGCCAATGACCTTCTTCCCAATGGGAGCAAATCCACCGAAGAGAACCCAAAATTCACCTGAATCTGACTCAGTATCCAACTTTCCATCATCTGCAAGGCAGTTAAAAACGCACAAAGAATCAGAAGACGTAAAGACTAAGCTTCCAAAGAACAGGAATGCAGAATTATACAATTACTTAGTCAACAAGTATCAGGGAAAACAGATGTCCTTACCAACAATTGCAACATCACATTTCCCCTCATGATATTTTTCCTTTAAATACTGGGTTACTTCCAAAGCTTTGGCTCTTTCCTGAATATTTGAATTTGCCCCATTGAATTGATAAATCTTATTCTGAGTGTCAAGGATAAATACATCATCATGGTTCAGGGAAGACCGGGCAAAAGGGACCTGCACAATAAAATTGCTAATTACACACACAGTCAGATGAATGTTAACCAAATCTATGAAGTTCATGTCAAAAGAATTCTCTGCCTGTTTCATCCTGACAACTCGTTTTCCTTTGCATATGTACAAGCGTGTTTCAAACACTTCTTCTTCAGGTTTTTTAAACCCAGATGCAACACCTCCCTCTAGTGGTATTATACATGGTTTAAAGTACGACAAAAATTTGTCAGATTCATGGCCTTGGACTTCCCTATGCTGCACCGCACGTCCTCCAAGAGCTGCATCAAGTTCAACAGCTTTGATGGCAGCTGCCCCTGCCTCATCCTACAAGAATGGTCACAAATTAATGTCAAGAAAAAATTATTCTCCCCCCCCCCCAAAAAAAAAATATAGTGGTCCCAAAATTTCCAAACAGGAATGTGAACCATTTAAGCCTAGACCCTCCCAAGATAAAAGCTTAGTATTCAGATCATCTGAATTCTTCTTTGAAAGAATTAGAACAAAATGAAACTTGATAGAAAACAAGAGTACATCATAAAAGTAATCACCTTTGTGTTAAATGCAACTTTCCAAGGATCAAACTGTTTTAGAAACCTCTCGCTAAAATTTTCTATTCAACTCTCCATGAAAGAAAGGTCTGATGGAAATTGAAGAAAGAAAGAGCATGAGGAAAGGCAAGGTCAAAGCTTACCTGACTTGTATCCTTTCCAAGCCAGAAGTGTATATCATATAAATAAGTGCCTCCTTTGCCTTGTGTTGTCTGTAAATATACTGAAAATGAGCATCCCAAAATAGAGATCTATGGCCCATCTTCCCATAGTAGGAATTAAGCCATAGGCTTCAATCTATCTCGTCATCGGAGTACGAACTGTGTTATACTTATATATCATGCCACATGTTCTCTTCTCTTGGAATAGAAGTTAAAATTTGTATTATTTTAGAAGCCATTAGAAATTTTCCTTATCTATTTTACTGTGAGCATGCTTACATAAAGAACAGTAATATGATTATTGTCTCTACGTTGTATCAGGAGATATAAAGAAAATTATGGACATTATGATAGCATATATAGAATAACTGTTTTCAGAACATTCAGTCTCCAATTTCACAAAAATGAATGATAAGGGAAAATTGCCATAGCCCACACCTGCAAAATGATGTATGAATCTCCCGTGTAGAACTTTCCATGCTCAGATTTAATCAACGGAACTGGCTGGAAATTCTCAATCCTCCATATTTCAGTCCCTCTATAACAAGTCAAGTATAAAACCTCTCAAAGAATAGGGTAATTCAACAATATAACTTCCATTTTTATAGCAAAAGATTACTTTCATATTGTTTAGCATTCTATGGGCAGTAAATTTTTGCATCAACAACTGAAAAATATTCCCGTGGAGAAGTTTTTAAAAAGAAGAAAAATACAAAACATTCATTTATTATTATCCAGTCAACCCATATATTAAGGATACACTTTCTGACCCACTGCCTGGAATGCAGGATCCAAAACTTTCGTAGAGCTAGACATGGCTGATAATTCCTTCTAATATGATATCTTTCCAGGAAGAACGCCACGTGAATTCCCAAAATTCACCGTACAAGAAAAACATAATTAAGAAAAATAATAAAGAATATACGAGCATGAGAAAAACATATATAACTTGGCAGTTAGAGCAATTGTGTATGCTCTGTAAGGCCATACCAAGCAAACAACTGTCATAATTAAGTTCACAAGTGCGACAAATAACAGAAACAATAAAATTTCACAAGATATGTCACGATGGATGTAATGTCTGTGTCTTTGTTATCATCATTAAGGTGGTGATGCAGGACACATGCGCAGATGAGCACGCACTAGGACCAAGAATGGGTAATGCTTGCAGATTAGATCATCCCATTATTTGTCTTGTTTTAATGTCCAAGTTTCCCTGTGATTTACCAATGGTAAAGGCTTAAACATACGGAATCAGGTTTTATTCCTAGTCTTTGCAGTAAAAGTTATAGGAAGAGCCATGCAAACGTTTGTACTGCTTTCGTTAAGCAGATAATCATATTTATTACCTATAGCAGCAAATTGCTCTCTTCTAAGTTGAGCAATGCAATCAGACCATAGGTGTAATGTCTGGGGTTCTTTTCTAAATTTCTCTAATTTTATCAAATGTCCAGAGTGGATTTCTTTGGCATGCATCTAGAAAATTCGCCCCACCAAACCCAAGTTGACTCTTCCTTCAATTACCCGAAAATCAATAAAACTCAGTAATCTAATTTCACATGTGCCATTGAAATCACCAAAAAGCTGCCATTTGGCCCTTTAAACACCCCTCCTATTGACAGGAAATCACCAGTACTACCACAGGCACCGATTGTATACCCATGATCCACCCTAGACCCAATTAAGTTTGACAAACTTAACATGAGTCAAGCCTTGACATTATCATCTCAGACCTGAACTTATACGGACTTCAGTTCATTAACTGGTCTCGTATGTGTGTCTTCCAGCTCCTACAAGCAAAAAGATATTTGACTTAGACACTGGTCACTAACAAATCACATCATACTTATGGCCATGTTCACCCCTTAGGGACCAATTACTTATTTTCTTTTTTCCCTGCCATTTATTACATTTTTTTTTTCAACCATTGATCATTAATGAGAAATAATTACAAGAATATTCACAGTTAAAATAATTTTGCTTAACATGCTGGATAAAATTGTTTGGATGTTTTTCCCAGGCTGATACGTATCAACACTAAGCTGAACCTGGCTAATTAAGATGGAAAGCAAAGAGCATGTAAATCTCCACCACTTAGGCAGCCAATTCCTGAATTCCAGCAGAACACAATGTGTTGTCAAAGCTGCTTATATGGTCAAACCAACTTGTCAACTTGCATAGAACTAGATTGTACACTTCTTTACTGCTCAATAACGTTGCAAGCTTAGAATGAATGACTTTTAAATGTTTAACGGCAGAAGAGGACGTCTTGAAGGGCTGTCAAACCAATGGCCCTTTAACATCAGGATGATGGTCTCTACAGTAGTTTACCTCGATGAAGAAGTCTATGCCAACAAGTTCCATATCACCAAACAGAACCCATCTATGTCACATTTCAAGGTATTGAACTCTCTAGGCAGCTGTTAAATTTTTGAAGTAACAATACTGGGTAAAAATCACAGCTTGAAAATAACTGACATTCCCTGGTTGCTATGGCGTATAACATCTCCCAAATCCAAGTCATCATATAGCCATATGGATAAAAGGTTTCAGAGTTTCAAATTATTTCAGTATTCTGACATTTGATAAAATATATACAGTACTCTAATGTCTAAGAAGCTCTCTAAGACGCAACAGCTTATGGCAATGCACTGAACGATAACTCGGAATTAACAGACAAGACCTATGGAATTTTGAGCAGTAATATGATCTGAGATAAAAATTTACATAATATGCAGAAATAAATGCAACATTTTAGTTTAATACTAGGAGATCTACTTGATATGTTGCCACAGACGTGAATGGCAAGATCAGCGAGCCCTTTTGCATATTGTTCGTTTAGTCACCTCTGTGTCATTTAAAAGCCAATAGAAAATATGCCAAATAATCGAAGCTTATAATAATATTCAAATCAGGACAAGTGAATACAGGCGAGAGATCTCGCGACAAATAAGCAAACGATAGGAAGAATAATAGATTATCAGAGAGCTGATTACTGAATTAAATCCGAATAAGCGGCACACAATAATAAAAATGCACACCAAGTGATCAAAGAAAATTAAAAGACACACAAGCTCGTTAACGTTACCACAATATCATCTAGCACCGGATCAAACGTATGGTAATGAATAAGAAAAATGATCGGGATAGAATCAGATAACGATTACGGGCAGCAGGAGATCGCCGATCGCAATAGTATTGAGAATTGACCAAAGTAACGGGACACAGGGAACAGTTGTAAGAGGGAATTGACATACCTGAGATCTATCGCTGTGATGATGGGGGATAGGATTGAAGGGGCACAACAGAGATGGGGAGAAAATGGGTAAGGCGAAGGACAAGCTTGTAGAGCTGGCAAAAAAGAGAGAGAAGAAAATACTTGGAAAGAAAAGTGAATTATTGCTCTGCCTGTGCTGTGCGAGTCTTCTCTCTCCAACTTTTTAGCCTTTTAAGATTTGTAATTCAGATAGTTGGGAGAGAGAGGGAGGGAGGGAGGAGGGAGAGTTGCAGGGAAGAAAAAGAGAAGCGGTATGAATGAATTATGACGAAGAAGAAAGAGTGATGAAGAGAAAAGGAAGTTATGAAGGTATAGCTATCCTCAAGCCACGAGATTGAAGCTTGTTTGGCGAAAGGAAATCGTTATTTAAGGCAACACATCTGTGGCATTGGCATCAGCAATATCAGTGCTTGGATCAACAACATTGGAACATTTCCCCCCCTTGCTTCCATCTTTCTTACAAATTAGTATAAATTTAAATGAAAAAAAACTGGAAAATCATTTGCTGAAATTTGAATTAAGAAGAAATTAAGTGGATAAGAATGCCTTTAGCTTATTGGTTTTGCAATTAAAAGTTTAAATTTTTATACTCACAAAAAAATTTATCTATTTTTTCGGACTTTACAGAACAATTTTTTAAAACTTGTGCTTCTGAATTATATGTTTAAATCCAGGTAAATATTGTTTACAAAATAAAAAAGAAGGACGTCCTCATCCACAATTCCACACGTACTATATAATAAAACCAATTACTTAAAGTCTTGCGAAAGCTATTATTTTATTCCTCCAAACAGAATGTATGGTTAACGTGTTAAGGGAAAAAAAAGGACTGGGCGTAAATTTAATCAAAACCGAAGTAAAATTTACTGAGGGAAATTCGCTAGTTCATTGGCCAAGAAAGCGAGTCAGAGAGTGTTTGGAATGAGTAAACTGTAAAGTGGCAAGGGAAGGCAACTTGAAATTAGGCCGTCTTATTTACAGATTAAGACATCTCAGTGCCGAAAACACACAAGGTGGTCCAATCCACAACCAACGTAACTCCCACCGCCTTAATTTGCCCATCCTCTTTCTTCCTCTGTTTCATTCCTTTTTTTCACATTTTGATGACTTTACACCAATTTGGGAATTGAAAATCGAGTCCTTCACAATCAAAACACCAACAAAAAGGATACAACCCTCTTGGATTCGTCCTCTGCTGTGTTTAATTTTGCACAGAACGAGTAAGTGGGGTTATCAACCAAAGCAGGTGAAGTAGAACGCATCAGTAATGTTTCATAATTGCAGGGAACAAAGCCACCACCCCAGAAGGGATAGTAAATCTTATATGCCTCAATATAATACCAACTGCAAATTTTAAAGCTTAGGTGCCCGGAGTGCTTGGATCCAACACCTGCAATTTCAACGAACATTTTGACTGTCTCCAATTGCGGAATTTAATTCTGTTGGTGAATGGATTTAAGGCAGACTTCCGACAAAGAACAGTGCAATTAAGAGGGAGATAAAACTATAAAAGGGAAGGTGGGGGTCTACCATGAAGTTGGGAAAAGATATGTCCGCAGAAATGAAAAAGGAGTCAAGGATGCAAAGAACGTAGGAGCTCTTTTTGAGTTAAAAGGAGCACATCAAAAACTAAAGTTCATTATAAAAGTACTTCAATCCTTGTTTGACTCATTTTTCCTGAACTGCCTCGAATTCAAATCTTCCTCCTCAATACTCAACTAGCCATCCAAAACATGACATCTGCAACGATCCATTGGTTTGCAAAACTTAAACTGAGTTACTATAATCATCTAAAATGGAACAGATTTGTGAACAAATCTACATGCCATAATGGACCGGCCTGCCCAGAACAGAGAACCGGTGTTTCATAAACTCTCCTTTCTCACCTAAATCCCATCCAGGAATATTCCTAATGGCACATGAAAATAATATATAGAGTATTCATTTGCAGCAGAGAATCATTTTGGAGGGACTAAGAAACAATGAAAATAATTTTAAATTATAAACTTCAAAACAAAAATAATAATATGTACTCGCTGTTTAATTTCATCATGAAAAAAAAAAATTGTACCAGTGCATTGCTTTAAAAACATTTTGTATTATGACTGTAATTGTTAAGGTCAACACGACCACATCACACGACGAACTAATCTTACTAGAAAAATGCTAAATATGAGGAACTAAATGATCACATATAATCATGTGTCTGGAGGAATTGATACTTATACTGGCTAGCTTGCCAAATGCCTAGGTGAAGGAGATATCAACTTGTAAATGCTATATGTTCATTGAATTTGTTGGCAAATACTACATCTGGTTCTTAATATAAGAACTCATTTGACTTTTATTTTGGTCCTAAATATAAGAATTCAATTCACTTTGTCTCTCATATTTATCCATTTTTTTCAAATTAATTATGTAATAATAGTGGTTTGAACCAATACACTTGATTAGTAAAGATATTTAGAAGACAATACCTAATTATTATAAATAACTAATTTAATTAATTTCTTAATATGTTTAAATTAGTCAATTAATTTTTATTTTAAAAAACAGAGATAGTTTATATGTATTCCGTGAATTTGTTATTTCTGGGGTTTAATTTAACTATCCCCCTCCCTCCCAAAAGAAAAACATGGTCATGATTCCATAGCCGTTGTATTTAAAAACACACACATTTTACACTCTTTGGAGAAAAAGATGTGTCTCTTCTCTCAACAAAATTTTTCTTTCATATTATCCCATTAACACATATGATCAAATTAGTTCTTGTTCAGTGCTCTTTTAAAAATGTAAGCCAATGGAAATCACTGATTTTGGAGCGCATTAGAGGCACAGGGTACTTAAAGGAGACTTTATAAGAAGTCACTTGAGCTTAAAGAGAGAGAATTCCCTTTGCTTAGAGAGAGATTGCAGGTAAGAGGTTCCTTATTTCTCATGTTTTTTAATTTCCTTACTTGCACGCCAAAAATAGTACCACTAGTTTCATTAATCTGGATTATTATTTTACATTCCCAATGTCTAAAACTTTAAACACTACGAGCACCAGCACCATGTTTGCATAAATAATTAGCTAATTCAGAAATCAATGCGAGCAGGTTCTAAAAATAATAAAGGAGCCTGCACTTCACTTTTTAGTATATGAATCCGGCAGGCTCTGGTCTGCAATATCTCTTATATCGTGCCAAGATCAACATCATGAATGCCAACTCTAGTCTGTAAATTAATTATTAACATCTTTATTATTAAATCATATATATATATATTAGAAAAAACAGAGGTGGGGAAAGGGAGAGAGATTTTAAGCGGGTCCCTCATAAATACAAGGATGAGAGGCATCACGGTCATGGCGGGGGCCACCCTGCTGGGGACGAAAGGTAAATATGCGAAAATGGCTAAAAATAAAGAAACGAGGAAAGCTTTTAGGACATGTATTTATGGATTGGCATATAAAGGAATATTCACTGGGTGGACCAGATATCATGGCTATAATTAAGAATAAATATTTTGAAGTGATAAGAAGAGTATTAGCAAATTAAAGCCAGCTCATATGGCCATATCTACAATTGATAGAGTGACAAATTAAACCATAATAAAATGGATGAGTCGCTATCACCTTTGTTCAAACCTCAAATTATACAAAAATATCGTGTATTATTTATGTATCTGATTCAATATCAAAATGACCCACTTCAGACGTTAATGTATACGGGCAGGATCAACTAATTAATCCAAATATACTATTTGACCAAAACATAACAATTCAAGTATTGTTGGAGTATTTAATTTCTTTATTGTTTCTTCAAAGGCCTTATTTTCTCCGATTTTTGAGAGCTTTGAAGAGTTTCGCTCACTTCCCCTGTAGCTCTACATGGAACCGAGACATTTGGTGCTCCTTTCATTTGCTTTTAACTCGTCTCTTTTCATTATATTATAGTATCATCCATATAAAAAAAGGTAATTGTTTATTTTTATTTTTATTCTAAAACGTAAAGAAAAAATTGCCTAGTCATAAAATTTAGTTTTATCTGGTATCCCAAACGCAGTCCAAGTGGTGTCTGGGAGGGTGAAGCTTGTATTGGACGGCTAGGGCGGTGGCTTTTTGGTTGGGGAAATGGACAAGGGAGAGACCCAGGACTTTATAACGAACAACGATATATTTTTTTCCAGTTGGCGCGACCGCCACCACCGCCATTTCTAAAGATTCTTATTTTTCTTTTCATATTTTCTGTTTTCCGATTGGATCCATCAATTGTGTTTTATATTTAATAGTGTAAAATTCACATTAACCCCGTAGAGAAAATTTAAAGTTGCGTGGATTTTTCGTGACGTTGGCGTATTTTAATTTCTTTATTGTTTTTTAATCCTCTCCATTGGTATGATTTTTTTCCTCCGGCCAACTATCCGTTGATATGATTAAATCCATTTCAAGTACATGTATAATATAATTCTATACACAATTCCGTAAGCATTGTAGAGTATTATGCACGGATAAATCTTTTGATGTTAAAACTTCACAACGAACCTCTTCAAACTCTAAAATTAGGGGATGTTTCATCAGCAGATGACTAATTTAGAAAATTAGGCAACAAATTTGACTCAGTTGACTTATAAAATTGGTTTATCAACAAGCAGTGTGAAACTAATTATTTCCATATTATGGATATCCATTTTATATCATTATCTTGTAATGTCGCATTATATATATAAAAAAATTTCAAATAGACGAAACAAATCAACCCTGTACAAGTGATAGCAGGACACCATTTTTGTGTCATGACAACTAAGTTGGCGTGCTTTCCTGTCAAGATAACTTGCGAGGGTGTGATTGTTGCTGTTCGCTCAATAATTCCTCCTTTTTTTTAAAAATAGAAGAAGCTACGTACGTACTTTCTGTTTAAATTCTTGAAACTTAAACGTATTATTTAAGATAAGTG